>NC_091173.1:34413746-34434508 GCF_040958095.1 Procambarus clarkii
CCTAAATGCCTTTTACTCTGCTGATCTTCAAAATCCACCTTGAAAATATCGTCAGGACAAATAGGGAGAGGGGGGGGGGTGCCTTTTGACAAGCCGCCGGCTTCTGGTCCTCATTGAGGCCACTAATGTGTTAGTGGCCCTCAGGTAAATTCAGGAAATTTTGGGTCCTTGTTTTTCTACACTTTCCACCACTGAACTCTTTGATGCACAAATATATGACTAAATGTATAACTGTAGATATATAAGTAGACATAATACACGTTGTGTTGGCTATAAGTGGTGACGTGCAGTGTTTGTGTGGTGCAGGCAGAGCTGGAGCAGGTGCTGGGGCTGGGGGCACATCCTAGGCGCATCATCTTCGCTAACCCCTGTAAGGCCCCGTCACACATCCGTCGAGCAAAGGAGCTAAATGTTCCCTTGATGACGTTTGACAGTGTGCTAGAACTACACAAGGTCAAGGCCATTTATCCTGAAGCCCAGTAAGTTGGTACTGTATTCTCCTTTATAACGCATTGTAAGTTAATATATCACTTTCGGAAGCTTTTATTACGTAACTTGATGTTTGGTCATACATAGAATTTTCCCGTAAATCAGTCAGCCAGTGATCATTACAAAAATTCATATAATACTTGATATAGAAAGTGTTAAAAGTTTTAAATCCATAATAATATGACACCAATAATAATGACTGCCATTCTCAAGACAAACAAACAAACACATGTGATATATCAACAGTCCCTCATCCTGCAGCTGATGCAAGCAACAGTTGTAAACTAATACTCTCCCAACCTTATCTATCAAGGATGGTGCTCCGGATCCGCAGCGACGCCTCTGAGGCCATATTTAGTTTAGGAGAGAAGTTCGGAGCACTGCCGGAGGAGACCCGGGAGCTGCTGGTGGCTGCTCGCACCCTTCGTCTGAACATTGTGGGCGTCGCCTTCCACGTTGGTTCTGGGTGTGGCGAGTCCAGCGCTTACACCCGCGCTATTGCTGCTGCCCGCAAGGTCAGTATTACTGCTGCCCGCAAGGTCAGTATTACTGCTGCCCGCAAGGTCAGTATTACTGCTGCCCGCAAGGTCAGTATTGTTGCTGCCCGCAAGGTCAGTATTACTGCTGCCCGCAAGGTCAGTATTACTGCTGCCCGCAAGGTCAGTATTGTTGCTGCCCGCAAGGTCAGTATTACTGCTGCCCGCAAGATCAGTATTATTGCTGCCCACAAGGTCAGTATTACTGCTGCCCGCAAGGTCAGTATTGTTGCTGCCCGCAAGGTCAGTATTACTGCTGCCCGCAAGGTCAGTATTACTGCTGCCCGCAAGGTCAGTATTACTGCTGCCCACAAGGTCAGTATTGTTGCTGCCCGCAAGGTCAGTATTGTTGCTGCCCGCAAGGTCAGTATTACTGCTGCCCGCAAGGTCAGTATTGTTGCTGCCCGCAAGGTCAGTATTACTGCTGCCCGCAAGGTCAGTATTACTGCTGCCCGCAAGGTCAGTATTACTGCTGCCCGCAAGGTCAGTATTGTTGCTGCCCGCAAGGTCAGTATTACTGCTGCCCGCAAGGTCAGTATTACTGCTGCCCGCAAGGTCAGTATTACTGCTGCCCGCAAGGTCAGTATTGTTGCTGCCCGCAAGGTCAGTATTGTTGCTGCCCGCAAGGTCAGTATTACTGTTGCCCGCAAGATCAGTATTATTGCTGCCCACAAGGTCAGTATTACTGCTGCCCGCAAGGTCAGTATTGTTGCTGCCCGCAAGGTCAGTATTACTGCTGCCCGCAAGGTCAGTATTACTGCTGCCCGCAAGGTCAGTATTACTGCTGCCCACAAGGTCAGTATTGTTGCTGCCCGCAAGGTCAGTATTGTTGCTGCCCACAAGGTCAGTATTGTTGCTGCCCGCAAGGTCAGTATTGTTGCTGCCCGCAAGATCAGTATTACTGCTGCCCGCAAGGTCAGTATTACTGCTGCCCACAAGGTCAGTATTGTTGCTGCCCGCAAGGTCAGTATTGTTGCTGCCCGCAAGGTCAGTATTACTGCTGCCCGCAAGGTCAGTATTACTGCTGCCCACAAGGTCAGTATTACTGCTGCCCGCAAGATCAGTATTACTGCTGCCCGCAAGGTCAGTATTACTGCTGCCCGCAAGGTCAGTATTGTTGCTGCCCGCAAGGTCAGTATTACTGCTGCCCGCAAGGTCAGTATTACTGCTGCCCGCAAGGTCAGTATTACTGCTGCCCGCAAGGTCAGTATTACTGCTGCCCGCAAGGTCAGTATTACTGCTGCCCGCAAGGTCAGTATTGTTGCTGCCCACAAGGTCAGTATTGTTGCTGCCCGCAAGGTCAGTATTACTGCTGCCCGCAAGGTCAGTATTGTTGCTGCCCGCAAGGTCAGTATTACTGCTGCCCGCAAGGTCAGTATTACTGCTGCCCGCAAGGTCAGTATTACTGCTGCCCGCAAGGTCAGTATTACTGCTGCCCGCAAGGTCAGTATTGTTGCTGCCCGCAAGGTCAGTATTACTGCTGCCCGCAAGGTCAGTATTGTTGCTGCCCGCAAGGTCAGTATTACTGCTGCCCGCAAGGTCAGTATTACTGCTGCCCGCAAGGTCAGTATTACTGCTGCCCGCAAGGTCAGTATTGTTGCTGCCCGCAAGGTCAGTATTACTGCTGCCCGCAAGGTCAGTATTACTGCTGCCCGCAAGGTCAGTATTACTGCTGCCCGCAAGGTCAGTATTACTGCTGCCCGCAAGGTCAGTATTGTTGCTGCCCGCAAGGTCAGTATTACTGCTGCCCGCAAGGTCAGTATTGCTGCTGCCCGCAAGGTCAGTATTACTGCTGCCCGCAAGGTCAGTATTACTGCTGCCCACAAGGTCAGTATCGTTGCTGCCCGCAAGGTCAGTATTGTTGCTGCCCGCAAGGTCAGTATTGTTGCTGCCCGCAACGTCAGTATTACTGCTGCCCGCAAGGTCAGTATTACTGCTGCCCGCAAGGTCAGTATTACTGCTGCCCGCAAGATCAGTATTACTGCTGCCCGCAAGGTCAGTATTACTGCTGCCCGCAAGGTCAGTATTACTGCTGCCCGCAAGGTCAGTATTACTGCTGCCCACAAGGTCAGTATTACTGCTGCCCGCAAGGTCAGTATTACTGCTGCCCACAAGGTCAGTATTACTGCTGCCCGCAAGGTCAGTATTACTGCTGCCCGCAAGGTCAGTATTACTGCTGCCCGCAAGGTCAGTATTGTTGCTGCCCACAAGGTCAGTATTGTTGCTGCCCGCAAGGTCAGTATTACTGCTGCCCGCAAGGTCAGTATTGTTGCTGCCCGCAAGGTCAGTATTACTGCTGCCCGCAAGGTCAGTATTGTTGCTGCCCGCAAGGTCAGTATTACTGCTGCCCGCAAGGTCAGTATTACTGCTGCCCGCAAGGTCAGTATTACTGCTGCCCGCATGGTCAGTATTGTTGCTGCACGCAAGGTCAGTATTACTGCTGCCCGCAAGGTCAGTATTACTGCTGCCCGCAAGGTCAGTATTACTGCTGCCCGCAAGGTCAGTATTACTGCTGCCCGCAAGGTCAGTATTGTTGCTGCCCGCAAGGTCAGTATTACTGCTGCCCGCAAGGTCAGTATTGCTGCTGCCCGCAAGGTCAGTATTACTGCTGCCCGCAAGGTCAGTATTACTGCTGCCCGCAAGGTCAGTATCGTTGCTGCCCGCAAGGTCAGTATTGTTGCTGCCCGCAAGGTCAGTATTGTTGCTGCCCGCAAGGTCAGTATTACTGCTGCCCGCAAGGTCAGTATTACTGCTGCCCGCAAGGTCAGTATTACTGCTGCCCGCAAGATCAGTATTACTGCTGCCCGCAAGGTCAGTATTACTGCTGCCCGCAAGGTCAGTATTACTGCTGCCCGCAAGGTCAGTATTACTGCTGCCCACAAGGTCAGTATTACTGCTGCCCGCAAGGTCAGTATTACTGCTGCCCGCAAGGTCAGTATTACTGCTGCCCACAAGGTCAGTATTACTGCTGCCCGCAAGGTCAGTATTTCTGCTGCCCGCAAGGTCAGTATTGCAGCTAATCATAACTCCCAGATCCCTTTCGCAATCCGACTTCGCAATCTCAACACCATCTAGCTCGTATCTTGTAACTCTATCATCATTACCTAGCCTCAACTTTACATTTATCAGCATTAAACTGCATTTGCCAATCTTTTGACAATTTCAAAACCCTATTTAGATCAACTTGAAGTGATAGTGAGTCTTCTTCCGTGTTAATTTCCCTACCGATTTTTGTATCATCGGCAAATTTGCAAATGTTGCTACTCAAACCTGAATCTAAATTATTTACATATATTATAAACAACAGAGGTCCCAGGACAGAGCCTTGAGGTACTCCACTAACAACATTATCCCACTCTGACTTAACCCCATTTATACTAACTTTCTGTTTCCTTTGGTATAGCCATGCCATAATCCAGCTTAATATAGCACCCCAATACCATGAGCCTCTATTTTTTTTAATCAGTCTTTCATGTGGCACTGTATCAAAAGCTTTGCTAAAGTCAAGATACACAACATCGCAATCCTTATCACTATCAACTGCCTCAACTATGCTGGAATAAAAAGATAACAAATTTGTTAAACATGAACGGCCATTTGTAAAACCATGTTGCGACTCATTTATTAATTTATGTTTTTTTAAGATGAAGACGAATTGTATTTGCAATTATCGATTCAAGTAACTTTCCCACAACAGACGTTAGGCTAATTGGCCAATAGTTTGACGCAAGTGATCTATCTCCTTTCTTAAAAATTGGTACCACATTAGCTACCTTCCATGACTCTGGCACTCTGCCTGACTCTATTGATTTATTACGTATGGTAGACAGTGGCTCACAAAGCTCCTCTTTGCATTCTTTAAGCACCCTGGCAAACACTTCATCCGGCCCTGGGGATTTGTTTGGTTTGAGTTTTACTATTTGTTTAATTACATCCTCCCTGGTAACTGCTAAACTAGTCAACCTGTCCTCGTCCCCACCCACATAGACTTGTTCGGCTGAAGGCATATTGTTAAGTTCTTCTTTAGTAAATACAGATATAAAATATTTATTTAAAATACTACTCATCTTCTCGTCATTATCCGTTATTTGACCTGTCTCAGTTTTTAATGGACCTATCCTTTCCCTAGTCTTAGTTCGATATAACTTAGAAACAAAAACTAGGATTTCTCTTCGCTTGCTCTGCTATGCGAACTTCATAGTTTCTTTTTGCTTTCCTTATCTCTTTTTTAACATTTCTAACCAGTTGTACGAATTCCTGTTCTAAACTGACGTCCCCATTCTTAATCCTTTTGTACCAAGCTCTCTTTTTACCTATAAGGTTCTTCAAATCCTTTGTTATCCACTTTGGGTCATTAGTATTCGATCTATTCAATTTGTATGGTATACTACGTTCCTGTGCTTTGTTTAGAATATTCTTAAATAAGTTATATTTTGAATCCACATCGAAATCCCCATTTACGTCACCTATCGCTGGGTTCATGTCTCGCTCTAAGACCGGCCCACACCCCCATGCCCAAGACTTTCCAATGTATTTGACCCAAAAAATTTCTTAGGCTATTGAAATCAGCTTTTCGAAAATCTGGCACTTTAACAGAATTTTCTCCTACAGGTCTATTCCATTCTTTGCTAAATCTGATTTCTTTGTGATCACGGGGAGCCGGTCGGCCGAGCGGACAGCACGCTGGACTTGTGATCCTGTGGTCCTGGGTTCGATCGCAGGCGCCGGCGAGAAACAATGGCCAGAGTTTCTTTCACCCTATGCCCCTGTTACCTAGCAGTAAAATAGGTACCTGGGTGTTAGTCAGCTGTCACGGGCTGCTTCCTGGGGGTGGAGGCCTGGTCGAGGACCGGGCCGCGGGGACACTAAAAAAGCCCCGAAATCATCTCAAGATAACCTCAAGATCACTGTTCCCTAGCTCACTCCCTATTTCGATGTAATTCATTTGTGTTTCCCTGTTAGTTAACACTAAATCTAAAATATTATTTTCCCGAGTTGGTTCCTTAATGTGTTGGGTAAGAAAGCAATCGTCAATTAATTCTAGGAAATCGTCTGCTTCATTATTTCCTGTTTTGTTAGACCAATTTATTCCACTGAAATTAAAGTCACCCATGACGCAAATACTGCTAGACCTAGATACTCTAGATATTTCATCCCATAGGTGCTTTGCTTCCATCCTGTTTAAGTTTGGTGGCCTGTATATAACTCCTATTATAAGATTATTTGCTCTTTCGTTTAATTCTATCCAAATATTTCTGTATGTGGTTCAGTTTTGATTCCTTCTTTGAGACTACATTTCAAATTTTCCCTAACATATATAGCTACTCCCCCTCCTCGTCTAATATAGCTATCTGTGTGAAATAGTTTAAATCCATTTATTTGATATTCAGCTAATAATTCTCTAGTTTCTACATTCATCCACATTTCGGTAAGTGCAATAATATCTATTTTTTCTGTACAGTTAAGAGCATTTAACTCGTTAATTTGTTACACACAGAGATCACACTAACGTGATGCATCAAATGAACAAATCCACAAGGGCCGTGACGAGGATTCGAACCTGCGTCCGGGAGCATCCCAGACACTGCCATAATCGACTGAGCTACGACAGAGTAAGAGTTGAAACCGAAGTTCTACTGAACTTACTGGATCCCGTAGTAGGGCTACGGGATCCAGTAAGTTCAGTAGATCTTCGGTTTCAACTCTTTTACCTTGTCGTAGCTCAGTCGATTAAGGCAGTGTCTGGGATGCTCCCGGACGCAGGTTCGAATCTTCGTCACGGCCCTTGTGGATTTGTTACTTCATTTTGTTTCTTAGACTTCTACTGTTAGTGTAATATACTCTAAGTGAATTGTTATTTTGAGGCCCTTCTCTTTCACTGATCATTTTGCCAATTTGTTTCTCCAACAAACACATACTTTTATTACTTCCTTCCTCCCTATCAATTCCCATACCTCTATCTACTAACAGTTTAAATCCAAACAAACACCTCTAACCACTGGTTCCAACGAGTTCGCAACAGCAACAACCCCAGCCCTCGAAAGATGCACCCCATCACGAGCATACATTTCATTTCTTCCATAGAAGTGTTCCCAGTTGTCTATGAAAGATATTGCATTTGATTTGCAATATCTTTCCAGCCGGCAATTGACACCAAGTGCCCTCGACAACCATTCATTCCCAACGCTCTTTCTTGGAAGAATGCCACATATGATCGGGATTCCTCCCTTGCTCCTAACTAATTCTATGGCTTTGTTAAATTTCTGTGTCAGTTCCTCACTGCTAACTCGTCCAACATCATTACCCCCTGCACTAATACAAATAATGGGTTTGTTCCCATTTCCCGTCATAATAACTTTCATGTTGTCAACAATATCTCCAATTCCAACTCCCGGATAGCAGACCCTTAACCTGTTCCCCCCTATCTCTGGCACAAAACTTCCTGTCTAAATACCTCACCTGGGAATCTCCCACAACCAAAATTCGCTTAGGTACCTCCTTAACTTTCTGAGCGCTTTGAGAGGCCTGTGCTTCCTTGATTTCCCTTGCGAGTGAACTGCAGTCTCACCACAACACTCGTTTTTCAACACGGCCAATGAATTTGAAGTCCTTAGAGCGTCTGAAGTCGGCCTTGTCAAGGTCTTCTTAAGACCCCTGTCCTTAACGACTTTCCACGACGAGGTCTTGTTAATATTGGTCTCCTCCTTCGTTTCTTCTCGATGTTTCAGC
The DNA here is from genome assembly GCF_040958095.1 of Procambarus clarkii. Lineage (NCBI taxonomy): Eukaryota > Metazoa > Arthropoda > Malacostraca > Decapoda > Cambaridae > Procambarus > Procambarus clarkii. Next base: position 34,421,501 of record NC_091173.1, read on the forward strand.
TGTCATACCTCCTCCCGTAGGGAATCTATCTCTGCTCTCAGAGTTCCAACTAGATTCATCAATTCCTTCACTAATCCTTCCATTATTGCTATAATAATATTACTACAATTTGAGATCCAGCTAACACAACCTTTCACTGTGACTGCACCTGACTGACCTTGCCCAAAAGCGCTGTGTGTATTAGTGGCTTTAGGCATAGTAAAGCTGCAATAGATACTAGCTGTATCTATTACTCCAACATTCTGTCTAACTCATTCTCTATGTATGAGTTACTTTTACCTAAATAACCTACTACTACTATTATTATTATTATTATTTATAACCCATTATCTTGCCTCATAACATTTACGTTTAGATCCAATACTCCTGTGTGAGAGAAGCAAGGATTTACACGTACAATATATTAGGCAAGAATTAACACTCAGGTGATAGAAAACTAATAACCAAAGAATATTAGGGGTTGGGGGGGGGGGAGCATATCGCCCAAATATGCAATAAATGAAAACTTATTCAAAAAAATCGAAATTTCTTGACTAGTTGTATATGAAAAAGGCTTCAACTGGTCCGAGTCACAGCATCGTAGTATAGATAGAGAGGGAGAATTTTTTTTTTTTAATTATGTCAACATTTTTTGAAAATGTTCAAAAATTAACATCAAACACAAGTGTCAACTGAAATCATGTCTATGACTGTCAGCTATCACAAAAACATATGATAAAATAATTATTACTTTTATCCAAAGAATATTTAGTTGAAAAAATAAGATTTTTTCTTCTAATTTATTTCTCATTTTTTTATCGGGCGATTTTCATGAAACTTATACACCTTACTGCACCTAAGCCTTTCTGTAATGGTGCCAATTTTGGAGGAAATTGGTTGATGTTAACCTCAGCCACAGGTGGCAGAATCTTTGACTTCATTTACTGTCAAGTAACGTAAAAGTGACTCTACTCTTTAATTTTTTATTCAATTTACATTAAAATTATACCTTATATGTAGAGTTTATGTCTCTACAATTAATACAAAATACGTAATCCCTAAAGTCCTTTGTTGATATTATAAATGTTTATAAGCACAAGATTTTGGCATAAATTTTTGTGGAACTTTGACAATTGTTATTAGTAAAACTAATCATATTTTTGATAATCCGCCTGAGTAGATCCTTTATTATATGCTAATGTGATAGATGAGTGTCATAAAAATGATTTCAATCCAAACTTGTGGTTGTAGAGTATTATTGAAAATTAGTTGACAAAAAATTTTTGTCTTTCTATTTAGGCTGTGATACTAAAACTTGGAACAGTTGCAACGCTTTTCATATACAACAAGTCAAAAAAGTTTGATAGACATTAAACAACTTTTAATATCTGGCCCTTAAACAGTGTCCAAGTACACTATCTTCTTACACTTCAATCTTCCTAAATGAACACTGTGAGTGATCCTTGTTGTAAGTTGCATTCATAATTCACAAAATTCAGTAATATAAGCATGGTGGCAAATACATAAAGGAACACGACAGGGGAAGGGGGGGGGGAATATCCTGCAGGCAACATTGACACAACCTCCCTCACAGGTAGCCATGAGCAAACTGGATCTGCTTGCTTCTCCAGGCAACATACTGTAAAAAGCTTGTACTATAACCATCCAAATTCTCTAATGAGTTATATCCAAACACTTAACAAAACACTACAAAATAACTTACCTAATGGCTGCTTACTACTTAGTCAACCACTGAGTTCAAATTCTTAAATACAGCCAGTAGTTCACACGTTAAATAATTTGATGCACGGCTGGCAGCTCTGCAGGCCAGGCCGACCAACCGACCAACTCTGTACTTATATGTATATTGGTTGTTTCAGTACCTAGACCATCCTGGTCGTAACTAGACCATCCTGGTCGTAACTACACCATCCTGGTCGTAACTACACCATCCTGGTCGTAACTACACCATCCTGGTCGTAACTACACCATCCTGGTCGTAACCAGACCATCCTGGTCGTAACTAGACCATCCTGGTCGTAACTAGACCACCCTGGTCGTAACTAGACCACCCTGGTCTTAACCAGACCATCCTGGTCGTAACCAGACCATCCTGGTCGTAACCAGACCACCCTGGTCGTAACTACGCCATCCTTGTCGTAACCAGACCATCCTGGTCGTAACCAGACCACCCTGGTCGTAACCAGACCACCCTGGTCGTAACCAGACCACCCCGGTCGTAACCAGACCACCCTGGTCGTAACCAGACCACCCTGGTCGTAACCAGACCACCCCGGTCGTAACCAGACCACCCCGGTCGTAACCAGACCACCCTGGTCGTAACCAGACCACCCCGGTCGTAACCAGACCACCCTGGTCGTAACCAGACCACCCTGGTCGTAACCAGACCACCCCGGTCGTAACCAGACCACCCCGGTCGTAACCAGACCACCCTGGTCGTAACCAGACCACCCCGGTCGTAACCAGACCACCCTGGTCGTAACCAGACCACCCTGGTCGTAACCAGACCACCCCGGTCGTAACCAGACCACCCCGGTCGTAACCAGACCACCCCGGTCGTAACCAGACCACCCTGGTCGTAACTACACCATCCTGGTCGTAACCAGACCACCCCGGTCGTAACCAGACCACCCTGGTCGTAACTACACCATCCTGGTCGTAACCAGACCATCCTGGTCGTAACTACACCATCCTGGTCTTAACCAGACCATCCTGGTCGTAACTAGACCATCCTGGTCGTAACCAGACCACCCTGGTCGTAACTAGACCACCCTGGTCGTAACCAGACCACCCTGGTCGTAACCAGACCACCCTGGTCGTAACCAGACCACCCTGGTCGTAACTAGACCACCCTGGTCGTAACCAGACCACCCTGGTCGTAACCAGACCACCCTGGTCGTAACCAGACCACCCTGGTCGTAACCAGACCATCCTGGTCGTAACCAGACCATCCTGGTCGTAACCAGACCACCCTGGTCGTAACCAGACCACCCTGGTCGTAACCAGACCATCCTGGTCGTAACCAGACCATCCTGGTCGTAACCAGACCACCCTGGTCGTAACCAGACCATCCTGGTCGTAACTACACCATCCTGGTCGTAACCAGACCACCCTGGTCGTAACCAGACCATCCTGGTCGTAACCAGACCACCCTGGTCGTAACCAGACCACCCTGGTCGTAACCAGACCATCCTGGTCGTAACTACACCATCCTGGTCGTAACCAGACCACCCTGGTCGTAACCAGACCATCCTGGTCGTAACCAGACCACCCTGGTCGTAACCAGACCATCCTGGTCGTAACCAGACCACCCTGGTCGTAACCAGACCACCCTGGTCGTAACCAGACCATCCTCGTCGTAACCAGACCACCCTGGTCGTAACCAGACCACCCTGGTCGTAACCAGACCACCCTGGTCGTAACCAGACCATCCTGGTCGTAACCAGACCACCCTGGTCGTAACCAGACCATCCTGGTCGTAACCAGACCATCCTGGTCGTAACCAGACCACCCTGGTCGTAATCAGACCACCCTGGTCGTAACCAGACCACCCTGGTCGTAACCAGACCACCCTGGTCGTAACCAGACCACCCTGGTCGTAACCAGACCACCCTGGTCGTAACTAGACCACCCTGGTCGTAACCAGACCACCCTGGTCGTAACCAGACCACCCTGGTCGTAACCAGACCACCCTGGTCGTAACCAGACCATCCTGGTCGTAACCAGACCATCCTGGTCGTAACCAGACCACCCTGGTCGTAACCAGACCACCCTGGTCGTAACCAGACCATCCTGGTCGTAACCAGACCATCCTGGTCGTAACCAGACCACCCTGGTCGTAACCAGACCATCCTGGTCGTAACTACACCATCCTGGTCGTAACCAGACCACCCTGGTCGTAACCAGACCATCCTGGTCGTAACCAGACCATCCTGGTCGTAACTACACCATCCTGGTCGTAACCAGACCACCCTGGTCGTAACCAGACCATCCTGGTCGTAACCAGACCACCCTGGTCGTAACCAGACCACCCTGGTCGTAACCAGACCATCCTGGTCGTAACCAGACCACCCTGGTCGTAACCAGACCACCCTGGTCGTAACCAGACCATCCTGGTCGTAACCAGACCATCCTGGTCGTAACCAGACCATCCTGGTCGTAACCAGACCACCCTGGTCGTAACCAGACCACCCTGGTCGTAACCAGACCACCCTGGTCGTAACCAGACCACCCTGGTCGTAACCAGACCATCCTGGTCGTAACTACACCATCCTGGTCGTAACCAGACCACCCTGGTCGTAACCAGACCATCCTGGTCGTAACCAGACCACCCTGGTCGTAACCAGACCATCCTGGTCGTAACCAGACCATCCTGGTCGTAACCAGACCATCCTGGTCGTAACCAGACCACCCTGGTCGTAACCAGACCACCTGGTCGTAACCAGACCAACCCTGGTCGTAACCAGACCACCCTGGTCGTAACCAGACCACCCTGGTTGTAACCAGACCACCCTGGTCGTAACCAGACCACCCTGGTCGTAACCAGACAATCCTGGTCGTAACCAGACCTCCCTGGTCGTAACCAGACCACCCTGGTCGTAACCAGACCACCCTGGTCGTAAGAAGACCATCCTGGTCGTAACCAGACCACCCTGGTCGTAACCAGACCATCCTGGTCGTAACCAGACCATCCTGGTCGTAACTACACCATCCTGGTCGTAACCAGACCACCCTGGTCGTAACCAGACCATCCTGGTCGTAACCAGACCACCCTGGTCGTAACCAGACCACCCTGGTCGTAACCAGACCATCCTGGTCGTAACCAGACCACCCTGGTCGTAACCAGACCACCCTGGTCGTAACCAGACCATCCTGGTCGTAACCAGACCATCCTGGTCGTAACCAGACCATCCTGGTCGTAACCAGACCACCCTGGTCGTAACCAGACCACCCTGGTCGTAACCAGACCACCCTGGTCGTAACCAGACCATCCTGGTCGTAACCAGACCACCCTGGTCGTAACCAGACCACCCTGGTCGTAACCAGACCACCCTGGTCGTAACCAGACCATCCTGGTCGTAACCAGACCACCCTGGTCGTAACCAGACCACCCTGGTCGTAACCAGACCATCCTGGTCGTAACCAGACCACCCTGGTCGTAACCAGACCATCCTGGTCGTAACCAGACCATCCTGGTCGTAACTCAACCATCCTGGTCGTAACCAGACCACCCTGGTCGTAACCAGACCATCCCTGGTCGTAACCAGACCACCCTGGTCGTAACCAGACCATCCTGGTCGTAACCAGACCATCCTGGTCGTAACCAGACCATCCTGGTCGTAACCTAGACCACCCTGGTCGTAACCAGACCACCCTGGTCGTAACCAGGACCATCCTGGTCGTAACCAGACCATCCCTGGTCGTAACCAGACCACCCTGGTCGTAACCAGACCACCCTGGTCGTAACCAGACCACCCTGGTCGTAACCTAGACCATCCTGTCGTAACCAGACCACCCTGGTCGTAACCAGACCACCCTGGTCGTAACCAGACACCCTGGTCGTAACAGAAACCATCCCTGGCGTAACCAGACCACCCTGGTCGTAACCAGACCACCCCTGGTCGTAACCAGACCACCCTGGTCGTAACCAGACCATCCTGGTCGTAACCAGACCCACCCTGGTCGTAACAGACCATCCTGGTCGTAACCAGACCACTCCTGGTCGTAACCAGACCATCCTGGTCGTAACCAGACCACCCTGGTCGTAACTAGACCACCCTGGTCGTAACCAGACCACCCTGGTCGTAACCAGACCACCCTGGTCGTAACCAGACCATCCTGGTCGTAACCAGACCATCCTGGTCGTAACCAGACCACCCTGGTCGTAACTAGACCACCCTGGTCGTAACCAGACCACCCTGGTCGTAACCAGACCACCCTGGTCGTAACCAGACCACCCTGGTCGTAACCAGACCACCCTGGTCGTAACCAGACCATCCTGGTCGTAACTCAGACCACCCTGGTCGTAACCAGACCACCTGGTCGTAACCAGACCACCCTGGTCGTAACCAGACCATCCTGGTCGTAACCAGACCACCCTGGTCGTAACCAGACCACCCTGGTCGTAACCAGACCACCCTGGTCGTAACCAGACCACCCTGGTCGTAACCAGACCACCCTGGTCGTAACCAGACCACCCTGGTCGTAACCAGACCACCCTGGTCGTAACCAGACCATCCTGGTCGTAACCAGACCACCCTGGTCGTAACCAGACCACCCTGGTCGTAACCAGACCACCCTGGTCGTAACCAGACCATCCTGGTCGTAACTACACCATCCTGGTCGTAACCAGACCACCCTGGTCGTAACCAGACCACCCTGGTCGTAACCAGACCACCCTGGTCGTAACCAGACCACCCTGGTCGTAACCAGACCATCCTGGTCGTAACCAGACCACCCTGGTCGTAACCAGACCACCCTGGTCGTAACCAGACCACCCTGGTCGTAACCAGACCATCCTGGTCGTAACCAGACCACCCTGGTTCGTAACCAGACCACCCTGGTCGTAACCAGACCATCCTGGTCGTAACCAGACCATCCTGGGTCGTAACTACAACCATCCCTGGTCGTAACTACACCATCCTGGTCGTAACCAGACCACCCTGGTCGTAACCAGACCATCCTGGTCGTAACCAGACCACCCTGGTCGTAACTAGACCACCCTGGTCGTAACCAGACCAACCCTGGTCGAAACCAGACCCACCCTGGTCGTAACCAGACCACCCTGGTCGTAACCAGACCATCCTGGTCGTAAACCAGACCACCCTGGTCGTAAACCAGACCACCCTGGTCGTAACCAGACCACCCTGGTCGTAACCAGACCACCCTGGTCGTAACCAGACCATCCTGGTCGTAACCAGACCACCCTGGTCGTAAACCAGACCATCCTGGTCGTAACCAGACCACTCTGGTCGTAACCAGACCACCCTGGTCGTAACCAGACCATCCTGGTCGTAACCAGACCATCCTGGTCGTAACCAGACCACCCTGGTCGTAACCTAGACCACCCTGGTCGTAACCAGACCACCCTGGTCGTAACCAGACCATCCTGGTCGTAACCTAGACCACCCTGGTCGTAACCAGACCACCCTGGTCGTAACCAGACCACCCTGGTCGTAACCAGACCACCCTGGTCGTAACTAGACCATCCTGGTCGTAACCAGACCACCCTGGTCGTAACCAGACCACTCCTGGTCGTAACCAGACCACCCTGGTCGTAACTAGACCATCCTGGTCGTAACCAGACCATCCTGGTTCGTAACTAGACCATCCTGGTCGTAACCAGACCACCCTGGTCGTAACCAGACCATCCTGGTCGTAACCAGACCATCCTGGTCGTACCAGACCATCCCTGGTCGTAACCAGACCATCCTGGTCGTAACCAGACCATCCTGGTCGTAACCAGGACCATCCTGGTCGTAACCAGACCATCCTGGTCGTAACCAGACCATCCTGGTCGTAACCAGACCATCCTGGTCGTAACCAGACCATCCTGGTCGTAACTAGACCACCCTGTCGTAACCACCACCCAACCATCCTGGTCCGACCCGACCACCCTGGGTCGTAACCTAGACCACCCTGGTCGTAACCAGACCACCCTGGTCGTAACTAGACCATCCTGGTCGTAACCAGACCACCCTGGTCGTAACCTAGACCACCCTGGTCGTAACCAGACCACCCTGGTCGTAACCAGACACCCTGTCGTAACCAGACCTCCTGGTCGTAACCAGACCACCCTGGTCGTAACCAGACCATCCCTGGTCGTAACCAGACCACCCTGGTCGTAACCAGACCATCCTGGTCGTAACCTAGACCACCCTGGTCGTAACCAGACCACCCTGGTCGTAACCAGACCACCCTGGTCGTAACCAGACCACCCTGGTCGTAACCAGACCATCCTGGTCGTAACTAGACCATCCTGGTCGTAACCAGACCACCCTGGTCGTAACCAGACCATCCTGGTCGTAACCAGACCACCTGGTCGTAACCAGACCACCCTGGTCGTAACCAGACCACCCTGGTCGTAACCAGACCACCCTGGTCGTAACCAGACCACCCTGGTCGTAACCAGACCACCCTGGTCGTAACCAGACCACCCTGGTCGTAACCAGACCATCCTGGTCGTAACCAGACCACCCTGGTCGTAACCAGACCACCCTGGTCGTAACCAGACCATCCTGGTCGTAACCAGACCACCCTGGTCGTAACCAGACCACCCTGGTCGTAACCAGACCATCCTGGTCGTAACCAGACCACCCTGGTCGTAACCAGACCATCCTGGTCGTAACCAGACCACCCTGGTCGTAACCAGACCATCCTGGTCGTAACCAGACCACCCTGGTCGTAACCAGACCACCCTGGTCGTAACCAGACCATCCTGGTCGTAACCAGACCACCTGGTCGTAACCAGACCACCCTGGTCGTAACCAGACCATCCTGGTCGTAACCAGACCATCCTGGTCGTAACCAGACCATCCTGGTCGTAACCAGACCACCCTGGTCGTAACCAGACCATCCTGGTCGTAACCAGACCATCCTGGTCGTAACCAGACCACCCTGGTCGTAACTAGACCACCCTGGTCGTAACCAGACCACCCTGGTCGTAACCAGACCATCCTGGTCGTAACCAGACCACCCTGGTCGTAACAGACCACCCTGGTCGTAACCAGACCATCCTGGTCGTAACCAGACCACCCTGGTCGTAACCAGACCACCCTGGTCGTAACTAGACCATCCTGGTCGTAACCAGACCACCCTGGTCGTAACCAGACCACCCTGGTCGTAACAGACCACCCTGGTCGTAACAGACCATCCTGGTCGTAACCAGACCATCCTGGTCGTAACAGACCATCCTGGTCGTAACCAGACCACCCTGGTCGTAACCAGACCATCCTGGTCGTAAACCAGACCATCCTGGTCGTAACCAGGACCATCCTGGTCGTAACAGACCATCCTGGTCGTAACAGACCATCCTGGTCGTAACCAGACCACCCTGGTCGTAACTAGACCACCCTAGTCGTAACTAGACCACCTGGTCGTAACTAGACCATCCTGGTCGTAACCAGACCATCCTGGTCGTAACTAGCCCATCCTGGTCGTAACTAGACAATCCTGGTCGTAACCAGACCATCCTGGTCGTAACTAGACCATCCTGGTCGTAACCAGACCACCCTGGTCGTAACTAGACCATCCTTGTCGTAACTAGACCATCCTGGTCGTAACTAGACCATCCTGGTCGTAACCAGACCACCTGGTCGTAACTAGGACCATCCTGGTCGTAACCAGACCACCCTGGTCGTAACTAGACCATCCTGGTCGTAACCAGACACCACCCTGGTCGTAACTAGACCATCCTGGTCGTAACCAGACCACCCTGGTCGTAACTACGACCACCCTGGTCGTAACCAGACCACCCTGGTCGTAAGCCAGACCCCGGTCGTAACTCCTGGTCGTAACAGACCACCCTGGTCGTAACCAGACCACCCTGGTCGTAACCAGACCACCCTGGTCGTAACCAGACCATCCTGGTCGTAACCAGACCACCCTGGTCGTAACCAGACCATCCTGGTCGTAACCAGACCATCCTGGTCGTAACCAGACCATCCTGGTCGTAACCAGACCACCCTGGTCGTAACCAGACCATCCTGGTCGTAACCAGACCATCCTGGTCGTAACCAGACCATCCTGGTCGTAACCAGACCATCCTGGTCGTAACCAGACCACCCTGGTCGTAACCAGACCATCCTGGTCGTAACCAGACCACCCTGGTCGTAACCAGACCATCCTGGTCGTAACCAGACCACCCTGGTCGTAACCAGACCACCCTGGTCGTAACCAGACCACCCTGGTCGTAACCAGACCACCCTGGTCGTAACCAGACCACCCTGGTCGTAACCAGACCACCCTGGTCGTAACCAGACCATCCTGGTCGTAACCAGACCACCCTGGTCGTAACCAGACCCCCCTGGTCGTAACCAGACCACCCTGGTCGTAACCAGACCATCCTGGTCGTAACTACACCATCCTGGTCGTAACCAGACCACCCTGGTCGTAACCAGACCACCCTGGTCGTAACCAGACCACCCTGGTCGTAACCAGACCACCCTGGTCGTAAACCAGACCACCCTGGTCGTAAACCAGACCACCCTGGTCGTAACCAGACCACCCTGGTCGTAACCAGACCATCCTGGTCGTAACCAGACCACCCTGGTCGTAACCAGACCACCCTGGTCGTAACCAGACCACCCTGGTCGTAACCAGACCATCCTGGTCGTAACTAGACCATCCTGGTCGTAACCAGACCACCCTGGTCGTAACCAGACCACCCTGGTCGTAACCAGACCATCCTGGTCGTAAACACACCACTCCTGGTCGTAACCAGACCACCCTGGTCGTAACCAGACCACCCTGGTCGTAACCAGACCACCCTGGTCGTAACCAGACCACCTGGTCGTAACCAGACCACCCTGGTCGTAACTCAGACCACCCTGGTCGTAACAGACACCCTGGTCGTAACCAGACCAGCCTGGTCGTAACCAGGACCACCCTGGTCGTAACCAGACCACCCTGGTCGTAACCAGACCACCCTGGTCGTAACCAGACCACCCTGGTCGTAACCGACCACCCTGGTCGTAACCAGACCATCCTGGTCGTAACCAGACCACCCTGGTCGTAACCAGACCACCCTGGTCGTAACCAGACCACCCTGGTCGTAACCAGACCACCCTGGTCGTAACCAGACCACCCTGGTCGTAACCAGCCACCCTGGTCGTAACCAGCCACCCTGGTCGTAACCAGACCATCCTGGTCGTAACCAGGACCACCCTGGTCGTAACCAGACCACCCTGGTCGTAACCAGACCACCCTGGTCGTAACCAGTACCACCCTGGTCGTAACCAGACCATCCTGGTCGTAACCAGACCATCCTGGTCGTAAACCAGACCACCCTGGTCGTAACCAGACCACCCTGGTCGTAACTAGACCCCTGGTCGTAACCAGACCACCCTGGTCGTAACCAGACCACCCTGGTCGTAACCAGACCATCCTGGTCGTAACCAGACCACCCTGGTCGTAACCAGACCACCCTGGTCGTAACCAGACCACCCTGGTCGTAACCAGACCACCCTGGTCGTAACCAGACCACCCTGGTCGTAACCAGACCACCCTGGTCGTAACCAGACCATCCTGGTCGTAACTACACCATCCTGGTCGTAACCAGACCACCCTGGTCGTAACCAGACCACCCTGGTCGTAACCAGACCACCCTGGTCGTAACCAGACCACCCTGGTCGTAACCAGACCACCCTGGTCGTAACCAGACCACCCTGGTCGTAACCAGACCACCCTGGTCGTAACCAGACCACCCTGGTCGTAACCAGACCACCCTGGTCGTAACCAGACCACCCTGGTCGTAACCAGACCACCCTGGTCGTAACCAGACCATCCTGGTCGTAACCAGACCACCCTGGTCGTAACCAGACCACCCTGGTCGTAACCAGACCACCTGTCGTAACCAGACCATCCCTGGTCGTAACTAGACCATCCTAGGTCGTAACCAGACCACCCTGGTCGTAACCAGACCATCCTGGTCGTAACCAGACCATCCCTGGTCGTAACCTAGACCATCCTGGTCGTAACCAGACCACCCTGGTCGTAACCAGACCATCCTGGTCGTAACTAGACCATCCTGGTCGTAACCAGACCACCCTGGTCGTAACTAGACCATCCTGGTCGTAACCAGACCACCCTGGTCGTAACTAGACCACCCTGGTCGTAACCAGACCACCCTGGTCGTAACCAGACCACCCTGGTCGTAACCAGACCATCCTGGTCGTAACCAGACCATCCTGGTCGTAACCAGACCACCCTGGTCGTAACCAGACCATCCTGGTCGTAACCAGACCACCCTGGTCGTAACCAGACCACCCTGGTCGTAACCAGACCACCCTGGTCGTAACCAGACCATCCTGGTCGTAACCAGACCATCCTGGTCGTAACCAGACCATCCTGGTCGTAACTAGACCATCCTGGTCGTAACCAGACCACCCTGGTCGTAACTAGACCACCCTAGTCGTAACCAGACCACCCTGGTCGTAACCAGACCACCCTGGTCGTAACCAGACCATCCTGGTCGTAACCAGACCACCTGGTCGTAACCAGACCATCCTGGTCGTAACCAGACCACCCTGGTCCGTAACCAGACCATCCTGGTCGTAACCAGACCATCCTGGTCGTAACCAGACCATCCCTGGTCGTAAACTAGACCATCCTGGTCGTAACCAGACCACCTGGTCGTAACAGACCATCCTGGTCGTAACCAGACCACCCTGGTCGTAACTAGACCACTCCTGGTCGTAACCAGACCACCCTGGTCGTAACCATACCACCCTGGTCGTAACCAGACCATCCTGGTCGTAACCAGACCACCCTGGTCGTAACACCGACCATCCTGGTCGTAACCTACCACCCTGGTCGTAACCAGACCACCCTGGTCGTAACCAGACCACCCTGGTCGTAACCAGACCATCCTGGTCGTAACCAGACCACCCTGGTCGTAACCAGACCATCCTGGTCGTAACCAGACCATCCTGGTCGTAACCAGACCATCCTGGTCGTAACCAGACCACCCTGGTCGTAACCAGACCATCCTGGTCGTAACCAGACCATCCTGGTCGTAACCAGACCATCCTGGTCGTAACCAGACCATCCTGGTCGTAACTAGACCATCCTGGTCGTAACCAGACCACCCTGGTCGTAACTAGACCCCTGGTCGTAACCAGACCACCCTGGTCGTAACCAGACCATCCTGGTCGTAACCAGACCATCCTGGTCGTAACAGACCATCCTGGTCGTAACCAGACCATCCTGGTCGTAACCAGACCATCCTGGTCGTAACTAGACCATCCTGGTCGTAACCAGACCACCTGGTCGTAAACTAGACCATCCTTG